>NW_022989996.1:0-16288 GCF_902827175.1 Gymnodraco acuticeps
CAGGAAAGAGAAGCTTAAAAAGGAGACTAAATGGAGTCTCTGAGATGTTTTCAAATTGGTTACTTTAATTAATAAAAGCGTGGTAAAGTCACAAACAGGATATTGTCCGACAGAAAAGCAGCTGCCTCTGGCCCTCGCTAGCAGAGAAAAGAGAGGCTGAACCGCTCAGGTGCAGCTGTTATATAGCTTCTGCAGGCTCCTCCCTGCGGGCCGGCCCTCCACATCTTAATGTCCGTTGTTACGTTTAAACAGAGGATTCAGGCATTGTACATTCAATATATACTTAAACACGCCTCTTCTCCTCATATTGTCTTTCATCACTTGTCCTTTAACACATTCTAAACGTTGTAGTTAATATTCTAAAAAATACAGAAAATACTTCACGGCTGGTTTGGTTTCTGGTCATTCCGGATGTTGTCACATCTTACCCACGTCTGTAAACAATAACTTTATTCAAATAAACTATACCTTCATTTAATATTCAGCAATAATAATACGTCTATAGTTGCAGTGTTAAAATCAGTAGGTTTCGGTGTGCATCACTCCATGTCATTTTGTTACTAAATTAACCTCTATAAGAAATGGTAAACTAGCCACATGCTAACCGGAGATGAAGGATTTTCAGAATAAAAGCTTAACTGGTTGTGCACAATCATTTTCTGGTTTTTCAGTATAAAACAGCATTTAAACTGAAGGTACATTTAAGGTACATTATGCCATCAAAACATTGATTTTAATTTCTAACAGTCCCTCCTTACACACCTAAAAGGTGTGTATAATACTGAAATCAATGAGTTCTTCATCTGAACTCTGCATAGTACATAATTCATATCAAAAACATACAATCAAAATGGAATAGTGTGAATATCCTCAATTTTACAAAAATACAAAAATACTTTGACAGTCTGACTGTGTTCAAACATAAAAGTTTTCCCTTGTGCATAACTTCTAGTGTTAACATTCAATATGGTTCTTCAAAATAGCAGCAATGGCTTGGTATCAGAACATTTCTTCCTCCCTCCTTTCACAGAAACCGTTCTCATAATACACTCAGTGTTACGGCACTTGTTTTTACAAAGTGAAAAGAAACTACCCATTTTAGAATAGTAATGATTCGAAAATACATTAAATCTACCATATAGAACAGTGAAAAATAATACAAATGAAATAAACTATCTTGGAATAGTATAGAGTAAATTGAAATAAAAATACACTATCTTGTAATAGTATAAGTAAATTGAAATGGATTCACTCCATTTTAGCATTTTATTTTGCTCACTTCTTCACATGATTTCATCATTTAAAGAATCACATCGGCTGGACATTCATTGAATAACCTCATCTCTGAACATCCATATCGTTTAACATCATTCAAACTAACTCATCATTTTCATCAACATCTGTATTGGGGTGGGCCGTCTTGTTCTACTAGCATTTGTAACTGTCTCCTCATGAGAAATTTACCCTCCCTCCTTTCATACCATTTAAGGTATGAAAGTAATATGTTCTCTAGAAGAGGCCGTCGTGATCAATCGGTATTTTAGGACATGGAATGAGTGCAACATTTAGGCCTCCCCTGGTTGCCCCTATGCTATCCTTTTACCCTGGAGCCTAAACTCCCCCTGGGACTGGTCTCTTAGCCCTACTGGCTTTGGGGTGGTCTGTTCTAATACAGTGATAAAGTCCCTGAAATGGTGTGAAAACCGGTGGAATATCAATAACTCATTATACTAATTTATTTTCATTTCTGGTCTACTTAAATAACTATGCTAACCCCCTTTAACAGTGTGTGGAACCTTGGGTGCTCTAACAAGGACTTCAAAAACAGAAGTCATTTCATTAATGGTTTGTAGTTCAATTCAGGAATTTTCACTCATGGCAGATATGTTTCTCCTTTTAAATAACATCTCTAAATGTCAGGTCATCACTGATTAAATGGAGGAGGATTAGGAGGTGGTGGCACTTGTCTTTTAAAACTCATACTCTGGTGCCGTGCGCTCCCTCTGAAGCTGCAAGTAAGATTTAAAACATCTGCAGAGTGGGTTGAGCAACCCCTTCTCCCTGAACGATATTTATTGTCGAAAATATGCACCATTAAAATGAGTGATCCAAGGCCCTGCATTTATTACTCCCAATTGTACTAGTTTTTTCAAAATTAAAATCTTCAATCGCTCTTTGCCTAGTGTCTTTTTTAAAACTCTACATCTTGGACGACAAACAAATGTTGTTTCCACCTTAACAGTTCTCCTATGGTAATAACCATGCTACAATGGTGAAACCAATACTCTAGATTGGAATACTTTCTTTGGCTTGGTTCCAGCTCTACCTTTAACATTTTCCATTCAAATAAAGATTTGCCTGCTATCTATATTGTAACAAATTAAATCTTCCCCAAATTCTCACATGAATAAGAATCTCTATAAGAATAATTTGTTTATATTATGAAAAGATTGAATAATATGTTCTACCCTCAGTGTGTTTTTAGGATTATTTTCTAATAAGTGTGTTTATGTGTAAACTCACTCACTCACTCCTGTGTTCCTTCTCTCCCCCTCTGGTCGTCAAGCCACGACCCCCTCACGTTCTGCTGGCCCATGCGAACTCCTCTGGTTCTGTCTTCTCCTCCGTCCTGTCTTCTCCTCAGTCCATCCGCACTTGGATCTTCCCGCTGTAATTATTTTCAGTGGCCCAACTGCTTTGCATTTCATCTCCTCCTTTTCAGTCTCTACGCTGTTGCATGGAGTGGTGTATTCTGCTCTCATGTCCCACACTCTGCTATTGTGCCAAATCTCGCGGCTCAGTTTGGAACTTCATGTCCTGTTTGAGGGACCGATGAGAGTTTGCCTCTTTGTCAGCATGCTGGTTTGGTTCTGGATGCCTCAGGTGGAGATGGTTCTGGATGCCTCAGGTCGTTGTTGGTTCAGCTCGGGTTGTCTGTCTTTAAACCGGAGGAGGAGGAGTCTCCTGTGGTGAGGTCATTTGTCTGAAGATGGGGTCGTAGCATTCTGACAGGCAGAGAGAGAGAGAGAGAGAGATCTCGGGCCGCATTACCTATAGTTAATTCTAACACACTGAGGTAAAACATATCCAATCCTTTCCACTCTATTTTCCTAATCTTACTATCTGTCTTAGATGTTAAATGTCATCTAAACCCAATTAATGTCTACTAATGGTTGTGCCATATCCCTAAACATTGTTTCCACCCACTGTTAACATGGCTACTCCAAATAACTCTTTCAGGAAACCATTTTCTTCTATAAATTAAAAATACCTACATGTTTCAAGCACCACATATTTCACACACTATAAAAGAACGTCCCCATATTTTCTCCATTACTTTAAATCTCATTGTTATTTAGAACATAAGTAACTTTTGTGACTGAACATATCTGCAATGTCGCCACAATCTGCTGGGGAATTTTGTTCATAGAGTTTGTACGTACAAAGCTGTACTTGTGGGTTAGTAGCCTGTTTCTACTGTAATCATTTTCAATAATTGTGCTCAGGTCACCGGTCGGTTGTCCATAAACTTAACAGGGGTGTTTCTGGCACAGACTAAAACATGGATCCAGTGTATTT
The DNA here is from genome assembly GCF_902827175.1 of Gymnodraco acuticeps. NCBI lineage: Eukaryota > Metazoa > Chordata > Actinopteri > Perciformes > Bathydraconidae > Gymnodraco > Gymnodraco acuticeps. The sequence goes on from NW_022989996.1 coordinate 3,580, forward strand.
TTAGATTCCCCTAATCTGTAAATGCACCTACATATCCCAATCACTTAAACCCATCTCATCATTTGATACAAGACCTGCATATATGGGGGGTGAATCATCTTGATTGTAATCGCCTCACCTTTTGGACCGAGTATTTCTAACTCCTCCTCTTGTTGCTCAGCTGATCTTTTGGCTCTAGGGATAAGTGAAACTCTCTGAAACACAGCTGGAGTTTTGTTAGTGATGTGGGCATTCTCTATGAGTGGACTAATGGATCCATGTCTTACTTGATATTGTACTCCCCATCCAACCAGAAAGTTGCCAAGTGTAATGAGCACAATCAACAATGCTATTCTGACTCTTATCCCTAGGGGACCCCACAATGGCTTTGGCTTTGTTCTTGACATCATCTCTATTTTCTCCCTTGGTGTCAGTTACAGAATTTAAATAATGAGTACTATAATAACGTATACAAAAATTGGACTCTTTTTCAGATGTAAAACAAAAATAGGTTTTCACTTTAGTGTACTATCTATAAAAATCTATAGACAATTCGTCTTTTGAGCTGTGTCTATCTTTATCTTATTTCTATTTATTGTTTTGTTCCAGCTCTGCCAAATCAGTCCTAACTCCCAATAATGTTCTGGAAGTTGCCAGTGAAGGGTGACAATGTGTGAGGTGGTGTCAATTTACTCCTTTTTCTTTACCTTTAAACCGGAGCGCGTGTGAAGTTCATTACAACTTCTCACTGTTCCGTCCACCGGGGATCAGCTCACTGTCTTTTGTGAACTTTCACCCTCACCCAATCACCTGGCCGAACAGGAGTCTCGTCTTGTATCTCTGTAGCTTTCTTGACAAAACTTGGATAATATTACTCAGCGTTCTGACATATTCATTACTTTTATTCGTCTAATATCTAAAACTGGACCACTCCCTCCTTGGAGGAGGCCCAAGCTTTGGCATACCTTTTGTCGTTATGAGACCTATTATATACTACATGTTATTATTTATTAACTACAACGTCACTGAAATCAATATATCTATATAATCATGACACTCCCTCCTTTGAGCAGAACATGCTCAATTAATATTGCAATGATTACCCTATTCTGAACAGGATATGTAAAACCCATAACGTTGCATTAAATAAATATAACTTCTCCGTGTACCCATAAGGCGTACAAAATATCGTATGATGTATGGCTTTCTGATGGTATAAAAACATATTCACTAAAATCTGCCATTAGCACAAAAAATGGTTTACTTGTTGCAATAATGGCTTTTGTCCTGGTATTATGCATCATTGTTGCTGCGAAAAACAATACCCCTGGTGTCGCTAATGCGTCTCAATAATTCTAGGATTAGAGGATTGTTTGATACTGCTGAACAAAGATATGATAAAATAATATTTCTCTAAACTAGAGAGAAAATGCGAACTATTCTCACAGAGGGTGACATGCATGAAGGGCTGGTGGCCCTCACTCAAAATGAGATAGTGCCTTACGCACTACATTATAAATCAGTAAAATTACTCAAGAATAAATAAATAAAAACTGATTCTTGAAACTGTTGTAAAAACCCTACAACTTCTTCATCCAAGCTCTCAATCAGTGTTATGTTATTTAATCTGCAGCTCATTGCCTTAAAACAGATACTTCAGACCGATTATAAAATTGTGTTAATGAGAAAAATGTAATCTGACTCCATAAATCACATAATTGTTTGACTAAAAAAAATTACACTTCCACTAACAATAAATGAAGTTCCCCTTTAAACACAGCCCCGGTCTTCTGACGGGGTCTATCTATGTACTGGCTGGAAAATGTTGTGCCAGTCTCTGTCGCTCTGTCACTGTTCTCCCGCTAACAGTCACTCTCTAGTTCTGCTGGGTTCTTGTTGACTTCTTCACTGGTTTGAGACAAGCGACCCTATCGGACACCTCCCTTTGTAGCCAGACTACACCACAGCAGAATCGAGTTTCTGTTTTTAAGTCTCAACAGCTCCACGTCAGGTGTATCGCCGCCCCTTGAACTGCAGTCGGTGTAAACAGGAGGATTTGGTATGGATCCTCCGTCTTGGGCGAGTACTAGGTTTCCGTCTTCATATTTTTTGGTGGAAACCCCATCATCTTGACCTCACTAGCTGTATGGACACAATAGTTTTCTGTGTGGGGGAACAACATCACTCGTAATCTCTTTCCTTCTCATAATTACAAAAATAGTCTGCTAAATGTTCTATTCTGTGGATGCTTTATGTGTAAATGCAAATGCTACTCTCGATTTTGTTTTTACATTAAACATTAAACTTCTCCCTTCTGTGGTGACAGATATGGCTCAATGTAGCTGAATTTCAAAATACCCTTGTGCTGAAGATCCATCACCTGGTGGTCTGGCCCTCTGAGCTTCCTCATTGTTGTGGTTGATACCAGGGTGTCAGTGGCATTTGGGTCATGTTTGGCAATGCTGTTCGTCTTTGACATCTCTGGGACCCCCTGCCTCCGTTGTCATCATGGAAACCTACCCGGGGTAACTGCATGGAGGGCCGTTGTTTGGTGCAATGTTCTGCGGACACTCTCTGGACCAATGTGTCAGCTGACCACATTTGTAGCAGCCTTCATCTGTTCTTCGTCTTGATCGTGGCTCTCCTCTCCATTGTCCCTTTTGTTGATGCTGTATGGGAGTGTATGCCTGTGCTTGCGGCTGTACTTGGGTAGGATGATATGCAGGTGTTTGCTGTTGCCGAAATGGAGTGGGAAGATATTGTGGTGCTTGCAGCATTCTGTATTGCGGACAATAGCTGGCCCAATGTGAGAACTGACCACATATGGAGCATCCTTCACCTTGGAAACCTTGTCCTGTTGATCGATAACCTCCTTGGAAACGCCCTCCTTCTCTGCCACTTTGTCTTCCTCGGAAACCTCCTCCCCCTCTTTGTTGATTCTGCAAATGAATCTCTGGCACTTCCTGAGCTTGAATTGTTGGAGGTGTCTGACCTGCCTTCTCTGGTTCTATGGCCATCCCTGATGTAGCTGCCATTTGCCTTGCCGCTTTCTTGTTTTTATTAGCTTCGGTATCTTTCTCAGCTATTTGCATCTTCAAGAGTCTCAGTTTTAGTGCTTCCATTTCTGTCTTTTGTGTTTGTCTTTCTTCTGTGATTTCTTCTAATCGTATTTTCTCTTCCATCAGGTGTTTTGATTTACTGGTTAGCACTCTTACTTCATACTCCAATTCTTTGAGATGTTTGTCCGTGGAGACTCCATCCAACTGCAAGACTTCTCCTATAGAACCAACATTCGGGGAGGGAGGAGGGACTTCGGCCAGGCTTAGATACAGCTTCGGAGTTTGGATAACTGGAGCTATGTCTTCCCTCAATGCCAGATCTGCTACTTGGACCACATTTATGCTCTCTGCCAATAGGCTGGCATATTCCAGATGGAGTATCAGACTTGTAACTCTTATAAATCTTTCTTCAGCTTCTCTCCATATAGTTAGCTGTTGTAGGCATTGTTCGTGCTCATAGTCGAGTACTGCTCTTCTATGGGCTTTTGTTGGTCCAGGTTGATCATCTGCTGGAAACAGTCCTCTCGTTTGCCACTGTTCCCACAGTTTCTCAGCTTGGTTCCATGTCTTCTGTCTAAGTTTTGTAACTGTTGTAGCATCTGATCTGATTTTTACCCTTTCCTTGATATCTGCAGTTGTGCCTGGCTCTGCGTCTAACCTCAATTTAGTTTATTTTGGTGACATGTTCTCTAACTATTCGAATGAATATTATTAAGTTATCAAAGATTGAAATACTAATCCTCCGACTAGCACCTTCGTTCCTGATAAATAATATCCTATGTCATCCGAACTTAACTTTAAATCTGGGTAGGGTTTTTTTGATTTTTTTTAAGTTTGTTTTTGTTTAGAATATATATTTTTTTATGATTTAAGTTTTTTCAATTTGTTTTTAATATTAATAAATTAAATTAAAAGATAAAAAATTATGCACATTTTAAAATCTGAAATGTTAAAATAAAAATTGTACGGTGTATTGTTTTGACTTTGAGATATGAAAATCGAAGTCTTATGAAAATCAAAATCTACTGTGTACAGTGCATACTGAAATGTATGGAACTATGTAAATGTCATAATTTGTGTTAGCTTTAATCAATTGGTGTTTGAATATTCTACAGTCTAGTTTGAAAGTCTATGATGTAAAGTTTCTCATATTTTAATTAGAAACCACTTTGTAATTCTGTCCTGGCGAATGTGTTCATTAATAACACTCAAAATTAAGCTTCAAAATGTTATAGTATCTTTGTAATAATTCTGTATTACCAGCAGAGTGCGCTGTTGTAATTTCCAGCTTAATCCACTAGGGATAGCTGTTGCAAAACTGACCTCTTTTTAACAAGAAGAAGCTTATTTCCTTAAAAATGGGAAGACAATTTGAATATGGTTAAACAACACAGCACATAACCGCCAAAACACACTTGCAAACAAGAATATCTCAAATAAACCGCCAATACACACTTGCAAACAAGAATATCTCAAATAAACCGCCAATACGCACTTGCAAACAACAATATCTCAAATAAACCGCCAATACGCACTTGCAAACAAGAATATTTTCAAAACCAGACTCCTACAAATACCAAACTTCCCACGGTAAGATAACCTGTCTATTTTATAGTTCCAACTCTGCCAAGAAATATGATTTGTCCTTCTCAATATGGAGTGCCTAGCCTCATGTGAGTGGGACTGTGAGTACTTTGAATTAGCATTTCACGAAATGGCGACTGCCGTGTGGCTTCAGCATGAGGACAAGACAAGATGGCAACTGATTTTCCAACCTTTGACCTGAAGAACAAAGGGATTTGAAAACACCTCGTGTCTCTCACAGGGGAGTTTAAATAATGGCGGGGTGCAATCCTGTCAAGAAAATTGAACACAAAACAACACTGCAGTTTAAAATAACATTTCTATCTAGTTTACTATGAAAAAAAGGGCTTTATCTTATTGATATCATCACTTAAAGTTAGGAACCCTTACGCATAAGCTATAAACCTATCTACGTATTATTTGACTTTATAGTCCACTATTGGTCAACTGCTGGCATTTCGACACGCTAGGTGGGAGTATTATGGAAACTTATCAGCGACCATTAAATGACCGTCGTCAATTTAACGTAATGCTGTTGTAACTCCAAATCTCGTATTCCACCCGTAATATCTTGGTTGAAAATAGAACAGTTATGATCACTGATAAAAGCTTACACCTTAATCAAGCCTTTCCTCAAAAAGGACTTTTTTAAAACAGTTTTCAACTGTTTTCGACTAGCACTGTCTTCAGTTACTTAACCCTAAGTTGATTCGCTATGCCTTGTTGGTTTTCAATTACTTGATCCTTAATCAATTCACTATGTCCCACAGATCTTAACAATAATCGTTAAATGGACTTATATATCCTTACGTCATTGGCTAACTAACTACTAACGTAACAAGAGACACCTACATGAAAACACAACAAGACACCTACCCAAAGTACAATGGCCACACACATTTATATTTTAAAATACTACACACACACAAATTAATAGCATGCAGGGTTAGATATAAGAACAAATAAATTTGAACTCACCCTGCTTGTGAAAATGCAACGCCACGTGTTATGGAATTCTTATTGTTATAAATTTGGTTGTTTTAACATTAAATACACAGCTATTTTCAGGATCCGCTGGCCTCCGTCCAACACAAACCTATTTTGTACCGCATAAACCATGAAGAATTTGATTTAACAGGTTTCCTCTTACCAAGTATTCGAGCTCTTTGTGTCGAACGGGTGCCGCGTCTCCGGAAAACAGCTGGTTGTGTAGTCTCTCTCGTCCAACGAGAGTCACGTCAGGGTCACCAATTGTTAACTGTGATGGTTATTCTCGTGTCCAGGAAAGAGAAGCTTAAAAAGGAGACTAAATGGAGTCTCTGAGATGTTTTCAAATTGGTACTTTAATTAATAAAAAGCGTGGTAAAGTCACAAACAGGATATTGTCCGACAGAAAAGCAGCTGCCTCTGGCCCTCGCTAGCAGAGAAAAGAGAGGCCGAACCGCTCAGGTGCAGCTGTTATATAGCTTCTGCAGGCTCCTCCCTGCGGGCCGGCCCTCCACATCTTAATGTCCGTTGTTACATTTAAACAGAGGATTCAGGCATTGTACATTCAATATATACTTAAACACGCCTCTTCTCCTCATATTGTCTTTCATCACTTTTCCTTTAACACATTCTAAACGTTGTAGTTAATATTCTAAAAAATACAGAAAATACTTCACGGCTGGTTTGGTTTCTGGTCATTCCGGATGTTGTCACATCTTACCCACGTCTGTAAACAATAACTTTATTCAAATAAACTATACCTTCATTTAATATTCAGCAATAATAATACGTCTATAGTTGCAGTGTTAACATCAGTAGGTTTTGGTGTGCATCACTCCATGTCATTTCGCTACTAAATTAACCTCTATAAGAAATGGTAAACTAGCCACATGCTAACCGGAGATGAAGGATTTTCAGAATAAAAGCTTAACTGGTTGTGCACAATAATTTTCTGGTTTTTCAGTATAAAACAGCATTTAAACTGAAGGTACATTTAAGGTACATTATGCCATCAAAACATTGATTTTAATTTCTAACATTACCATTACACTGGGTTTGAGTGAGAGGATAGAGGAATATGTTTATTTATAGTAGACTTAAAATATGTCATTAGAGACCCAGTGTAATTAAACAATACGGTTGCAGAGGTCAAATTTTAACATTTTTGTCCACTGGCCAAATGGCTAGCCTAGTGAATGTTGAAATGTTACCAGCCACTCAATAGATTGCCATTGTTATTTTTGGCTGGTGCGTGCAACATACAGTACCAGCCACTTGCATGATTTACCAGCATTTGGCTGGTAAATAGTGTTAATGGTAGATATCTCTTTTGGAACAGGTCATGTTTTAATATCACCAGTTCAGTATATTTCAGATAATATTGCAGCAATAGTTTTTTAGTTGGAAATGGCACAGAACAAATGTTTACTTTTAAGTACTTTTAACACAGTTTCCCTGCGGGGGATTAATAAAGTATTTGTGATACTGATTTCTGATTCTGAAGTGTTGTGCTTATAAGTTGTTTGCATTTAGCTAAACTGTGATGTTTTTCCTCATATTGCATTGCAATAGCCTGTTTAAAGTGATCATATAACAAACAACTAATCAGTACTGATACTGTATGCTAATAGATATAGGAGTGATAATAATACAGTAAATGCTTTGAATTTCTTAGATATAGCTGTGCAGTATTCTTAACAGACTGGATAGCAGCAGACAATAGAAGGCTTATTACAACCAGAAGAGACATGAGACTTTTATTTTTTAGAGACTTGAGACTTGACTTGGACTCGTGACCAAAGACTTGAGACTTGATCAAGTCTCACCCCACAAAGACTTGAGACTTAACTTGGACTCGTGACCAAAGACTTGAGACTTGACTTGGACTTGCAAAAAAAGACTTGTGAACATCTCTGGGCGGTGGTGCCCTTACGGCTCCAGCCGGCACTGCGCATGCGCGTGACGGTGGTGCCTTCACAACCCCAGCCGGCACTGTGCATACGCGTGACGGTGGTGCCTTTTCAGCTCCAGCCGGCACTGCGCATGTGCGTGACGGTGGTGCCTTCATGACCCCAGCCGGCACTGCGCATGCGCGTGACGGTGGTGCCTTTACAGCTCCAGCCGGCACTGTGCATGTGCGTGACGGTGGTGCCTTCACGACCCCAGCCGGTACTGCGCATGCGCGTGACGGTGGTGCCTTTACAGCTCCAGCCGGCACTGCGCATGTGCGTGACGGTGGTGCCTTCACGACCCCAGCCGGCACTGCGCATGCGCGTGACGGTGGTGCCTTTACAGCCCCAGCCGGCACTGCGCATGCGCGTGACGGTGGTGCCTTTACAGCCCCAGCCGGCACTGCGCATGCGCGTGACGGTGGTGCCTTTACAGCCCCAGCCGGCACTGCGCATGCGCGTGACGGTGGTGCCTTCACAGACCCGTCAATTGTCCGCCCTTTGAGAGAGGCCGTAGCTGCTCTCAGAAGGGGAACAGTTGACGGACTGTTTATTGTTTTTATTGTTTTTCTTTTCATTTTTTCGAGCTGCGCCCTTGGCTCGAAGCCTGGATGCGTCAGCGGAAAATGTTTTATGACAGAAAAATCAATAAGTGTGTGACATGTGTTTATGCGGACTTGAGGATGGTGTTGAGGCATCTCTCGAGGCGGCAGGAACACATTTAGAGCTGGGGAACCGTAGACTTCCAGCTCTGTCACAGAGGGGAGAAGGAGGGGCTGTCACGCCGCTCGCTTCTTCTTCCTCGACTGCTGGCCGAAATTCTGGGTTGGCTGCGCCTGGGCTGCAGCCGGAACCGGAGATTTTCTAGGCCAGCTCGCCCTCGTCCCCTGCCTGGGCTGGGGACTCGGGGCGAACTGCGACCTCTGCGTTTTCGGTATTGTGAACCGAGCAGGGTTCGGGGCAGCTTGGACGAAGGGATGCGCAGCGGCTGGGCCCTTCGAGGGAGGCAGAGGTGGAAGGCCTCGTCCTCCTTTTTCGACTCGCATCTCCTCTGCATGGAGGCAAGAGCGGAGCCGAAAATCCCCTCGGGAACGATGGGCATGTCAAGCACATCCTCCTTTTCCCGGTCTGGGAGGTTGGTGAGGTTGAGCCATCTAGCTCTTTCCTGCACCACCATGATCCCCATTGTTTTGCCCGTGGCCTGGACGGCGCAGCGTTGGACACGGAGACAAATGTCTGTGACCGCGGCCAACTCATCCAGAACGGCCGGTCCAGGATTACTCAACATATCCTCACAGAGCTCCGCTTGGTATGCGGTTAGCAGTGAGGAAACGTTCAGAGCCCTGGCGGACAACGCTGCGGCTCTGTAGGACCGTTCAGTCATGGTCGACTGGAAACGGTCCACCTTCGCTGGCAGCGTGGGGTTCCTGCTTGGTGACGGGCCCATCCTCGGTAGGAGGTGGGCTGCCACCAGCAGTTCCATCGGCTGTATGCGGAGCAGGCCGAGCCTCTGCGGGCGAGACCATGGTGAGGTGTGGGGCTCCGTTCCCGCGTCTCTTGCCGCCACCGGGTCCCGGCCTGACACGGCGTGGGATCCCGGTTCCGCAGCTGCCGCTGTTAGTGAGCCCCAGACCGACACAGTGAGGGGCTCAGTCTCTGCGGCGGACGCCCCCGTGTCTTGATTGCCAAACGGCGAATCAGTGGACATGAGGGAGTCCTGTTCCAACAAGCTAGCTTGGTGTGCTAGCCGTCGGTGGAGGCTCTTTCGGGTGAAACAGGCACAATGCCCGCACGAGCCGGGGTTGTCGATAGGCTCCTGGGCGTGTTCCAGCCCGAGGCAGGACGAGCAGACCTGGTGTGAGTCAGTGCCTGCTATCTTCAACCCGCAGCCGCATGACCGAGCCTCCGAGTCCCTGACTCCTCTGGTGTGAGGGGGAGAGGCGTCCATCTTGTTCGCCTCGTGGCGTGGAGAGGACCCGCTAGTAACTGATACGCGGAGTGAAGCAGGTAGGACCCAAACGCAGATAATACTGATAATACCTTTATTTCAAGGGCTCTTATCGAACATATCACATGGAAACAAACAAAACACTCTACGGTGAACTAGGTCACAAACAAAAGAAGCACCAACCCTGAACACAGGAAGAGACCAGACTAAATACAGGGAGGGGTAATCACCAGACGAGAAACAGCCGGGCAGGGGAGGAGAAACACAAGGGCCACAGGTGAACACAATCAAACAATTAGACACACCAGGGAAACTAACGACAGGGAGGAAAAACCCAGGGAGAAGGACCAGACAATACACAAGGAGGAAAACATGACAGAGAGAACAGAAACACACCCATAACAAGACATACAAAACTAAAACGTGACATAACACAAGAATCATGACAGAACCCCCCCCCTCAAGGGACGGATTCTAGACGTCCCTAAACACCAAAACAAAAATCCAACAACGTCCAGCAGGGTGGGTGGAGGGGGTCCGGAGGACGGGCCTTGGCTGACAGCCCAGGGCGAGGCAGAGTTCGAAGAGGGGTCTCGGGCGGACGGCCCGGGGGCAAGGCAAAGTTCGAGGAAGGGGTCTCGGGCGGACGGCCCGGGGGCAAGGCAGAGTTCAAGGAAGGGGTCTCGGGCGGACGGCCCGGGGACAAGGCAGAGTTCGAGGAGGGGCGTAGACCAGACAGCTCCTGAGGCCGGGCAGGAGCTGGTGTCGACCGGACAGGATCCGGAGCCGGTGGGACAGGTGTCGGCAAGATTCCCCACGGAAGAGGACACAGGGCCGGCAGGACCCCCGGCCGGAGAGCAGTCGGCGGAACCTCCAACGACACGGGACATAGGGTTGGCAGGACCCCCGGCAGAAGAGTAGTCTGCGGGACCTCCAACGACACAGGACATGGGGTTGGCAGGACCCCCGGCAGAAGAGCAGTCTGCGGGACCTCCAACGACACAGGACATGGGGTTGGCAGGACCCCCGGCAGAAGAGCAGTCTGCGGGACCTCCAACGGGACAAGACATGGAGTTGGCGTCGGCTGGGGAGCCAGCAGGAGACGAGGTGCTGGAGTCGGCCGGTACGCCGACAAGACTCGGGGAGCTGGCGTCGGCTGGGGAGCCAGCAGGAGACGAGGTGCTGGAGTCGGCCGGTACGCCGACAAGACTCGGGGAGCTGGCGTCGGCTGGGGAGCCAGCAGGAGACGAGGTGCTGGAGTCGGCCGGTACGCCGACAAGACTCTGGGAGCTGGCGTCGGCTGGGGAGCCAGCAGGAGACGAGGTGCTGGAGTCGGCCGGTACGCCGACAGGCCTCGGGGGGCTGGCGTTGGCCGGTACGCCAGTCCTGGAGCCGAAACTGGAGTCGGGACCATGGCTACTGGGGCCGGTACTGAAGCCAGAATCATGGCTGTAAGGTCCGGTTTTGGAGCCGGAAACATGGCTGTAAGGTCCGGTTCTGGAGCCGGAAACATGGCTGTAAGGTCCGGTTCTGGAGCCGGAAACATGACTGTAAGGTCCGGCATGGAAGCCTGGACCCTGGCTGTGTACGCCAGGTAATCAAGTATGGACGCAAAGCTGCGTGGGCCGGTACTGGAGCATGGAGACATGGCTGCTGGGTCCGGCACTGGAGCCGGAACCATGGCTGTTGGGGCTTGTACTGGAGTCGGAATTGTGGCTGCTCCGGCTGCTAGCCTGGCCTTGCGACAACTCCTCTTAGCAGCCGCCTGAATACTCCGTGTACCTCCATAAGCCAGCTGAGTTCCGGAATACAACTCCTGGACAGGAGCAGGAACTGGAGCAGAAGCACGGGTTGAGTGTAGGCGGAACCCACCAAGGCGTATGGTGCCAGGTTGGGAATTGGGAGCCAGGGAGCTAGCATGCCTGGGGCTAGCAGGCCAGGAATCCCACACCGGAATCATGGCTGTTGGAGCACGGGCTGGAATCCTGGCCCTGCGTCTCCTAGAGGCTCTTTGGAGACTCCGTGGACCTCCAACAGGACCGTAGTCGGATCCGAGGAAAGGGTTAGAAGCGTCGGACCAATCCTCAGGACAACTTGTGAAAAGCTGTAACCACTTCGGCAACAAACTCCTCAACCAAGGCATTTCGGCCACCTCCATTCGTGCCTTCTCGAGAATAGCCTCTTTGTCGTTTCTAGAAGAAGTTCCTTTCCACTCAGCATGATAACATTGTAGAGAAAAGTCTAGATCGAACAGATCCATCTCAAACTCCTGAAAATCCGCTGGGTCCATTTCTTGGTTGGTGCTTTCTGGTACGCGGAGTGAAGCAGGTAGGACCCAAACGCAGATAATACTGATAATACCTTTATTTCAAGGGCTCTTATCGAACATATTACATGGAAACAAACAAAACACTCTACGGTGAACTAGGTCACATACAAAAGAAGCACCAACCCTGAACACAGGAAGAGACCAGGGGAGGAGAAACACAAGGGCCACAGGTGAACACAATCAAACAATTAGACACACCAGGGAAACTAACGACAGGGAGGAAAAACCCAGGGAGAAGGACCAGACAATACACAAGGAGGAAAACATGACAGAGAGAACTGAAACACACCCATAACAAGACATACAAAACTAAAACGTGACATAACACAAGAATCATGACAGTAACAGGTACGTCGTTGAGAGAAAAAGTGTTACCAACCCGTCCTTAATCCGGAGAAAAAGGGACGGTGTGGGTCCTTTGTTCTCAAAGAATATTGACTGGTGTGTCAATATACTTCTAATCCTTTTCTCCTCCGTGAGAGAGAAAAAGAAAAGCGTCCTCGCTACCGTGGTGTCGGTAGTAAGGGGAAGCTAGCTAGCAACAGGTGCGTAGCTAGCTTGAGAAAAAATCAAAACCTTACCTTACTTTCCGGGGAAAGAAACGGCGAGGTCGATTTTAATACTAACTGGCGTTAGTATTACCGTCTTCTTGCGAAGCAGAAGGAGTAGCCGGCGAGCGCCCGTCGACCGAAATGGTTATATTTGGGTTCAGTCTGTGGACCGTTAAGCTTGTCCGGCTACTATAGAGATGTGCTCTGAAGCGAGAAGAGGTGTTTGAATGACGCATGCGTCGTGGCGCAAGCTACTTATAGGGGGTGAATTCCCTGACGCTGACGTCAAGATCACCAGCCAATCAGGATTGGCGTAATGAGAT
>NW_022989997.1:0-22543 GCF_902827175.1 Gymnodraco acuticeps
CTGGAGGAGAAGAAGAGGGGAGAAAACAAAAAAGGTTATGTTGGGGGAAAATAGTGAACGTACTCTTCCAATATCAGAGTCCAACATGATAACACAAGGTATCCCAACTGCAGCTGTGCACATGACAGGATGTATGAGAAGAGCATCAGGACCATGGAGGAATAATAAGAACTGGATACAGCGTGGGAGGCGGGGTCTCGTTCTTTCCTATGAGAGCTGCTCATTGGCGCATGAGGACAAAATGGCCCAACTTTTGAGAGAGCGAAATGTCTCAGATTACCCAGCATGCCTGGCTGCCAGAGCAGAAGAACCCGTATGTGCGAGACAGAAAATAAATCTAGATTCGGCTTTTAGTTCACGGTTATGTTAAATGTTTGTGTTTCATGTATTGTGTCTGGATATTTTGTCTGTTGATGTTGGACATGGAGCTGCTGTGACGCAAGTCAAATTTCAGACTGGATCTGACAAATAAAGTAATATCGTATTACAACTTTAAGGACTGAATGATTCTAATAAGGGCCAGGGTGGGAATTTCACGACGGCCACGACGGCCATGGCCGTCGTTGCCCCGCACTTTGGCCGTGATGCCCTGTGAAAAAAAATGCAATTCACGGCCAAAGTGGCCTTTGTGCCCCTGTCAAAAGTTCCAGTGTAAACAACGCTAGTAAAGTCATATTAGTGCGCGCAGTAGGATAGTCCCGTGCCTGTGGATCAGAGCGATTGCTCTGCTGTGATTGTTCCGTCAGAAATGCCTGTAGGGGCCCGACAGCCTGCTCCTCAGCCGCGGGAGCAAGACAAGCACAGGTAAGCAAGCGGACCAAGCTGTTTTGATATGATTTAACTGAAGTATGTGGTAGTATTTGAAAGGACTTAACATTTACGTGTTTATAGAAAGTACTATTGATAGGTAATTACCATTGTATTAGCCTATTTAAAGTCGACTCGTTACATTTTGTCATGAAACTAGCGATAGCTAGCTAGTTTGGATAGCGCTAACGTCTTCCCTTCAAGGGTCTACATCTAGTGTTGCTTCTACAAGCTAGCAGATAGCTGTCACCTTTGAATCTAGTATTTTTCTTGCTAAGCGGTTTTGTGATAATACATGACTGACTTATGTGGTTTATGGCTGAACTTAACGTATACGTTAAAGAAACACTATTGCTATTCAGCCATTTGTAAAACGACTGGTGTTGACGTTAGTGCTACACTTTTCAGTCATGTTGATTGACCAGCGTAATTTAACCAAACGGCCTTTGTGCCCTGTCATGTGGCCTTTGTGCCCTTGAAAAAAATGTGAACGGAAGGCCAAATGGCCTTGCCCCTAAAATGACGAAATTCCAAGCCTGATAAGGGCTATAAAATAGTTCATACTGGGTAGTTTATTTAGTTTTAAAAAGTATCCGCTGATTTACAGACGTCTCTTTCCCAATGTTAGTCAATGGGGAAAAGTCTTACTGGGCCCAGAGACGTCACAGACTGATACGGGAGTTGTAGTACATGGTTTGGACATCGACTGGCCTGTGGTTTTCTCTCTTTTAATTGTTTTGTGTGTTTGTGTATTTTTTCACAGTATGACCATATTAAAATGTATTATGTTTGTTTGATCCTGTAAAGCAGGGGTTCCCAACCTTTATTGTGCCAAGGACCGGCAGATACATTAAAAAAGAAATCGCGGACCGGTTGTCAATTTTAACTGATTTTAATATTTACTCACCAGCAGGCAGCAACAGAGGCTAATTGTATGTAACAGCCTGAACAAATACTAGAACAATATGCATCCAAAACATATTAACAACGTTTAAAAGAGAACCGGTGTAGTTTTTTGGTTTTTCGGAAAAAGGGAAAACCAAAAAACCGACGTTATTCAGTTTTTAAACCAAAACGGGAAAACGGATAAATCAACGTTTTGGTTTTGTTTGTATGATTTACGGATAATCCAGTGATGGGAAAACGAGGAGAAGGCGCATTATGAAGTAAGTGTGTGTGTGTGTGTGTGTGTGTGTGTGTGTGTCACTGGCATTTGTTTTCAGAAGATATTATGATAGTGACGTTCGTTCCGGTGCACGTCCGACAGCATTTAGCACTACATCGAGATTAAGATAAAACTAATTTATTTTGGGAACACCCGCATATAGGCTACCTATGGAGTTAGCCAGATGTGTGTAAATTACTGTTCATGGTCATTTGAAAACAAATGCCGGTGTCGGACAGACACAAACACAGAGCTGAGCTGAGCAGAGCACATAGACACACACACACACACCATGCACCTTGGTGACCGGACATCTCCTTCATAAAACTAATAAAAGAGGGAGTAATCGGGCAGTTTGATGTGTGTAGAGATGTGTGTAGAGGTGTGTGTGGTTAACACGTAGCAGCCTGCAGTCACTCGCTGTTCTGATGAAGGTAAACACAGCGAAGGCGGTGCGTAAAAAGGCACAGCTCTCGGCGCGCTGGTGCTGCACTTCTTAGAGGCGGAGTTACACGTCCCGCTGCTACAGCCATTTCATGAAGTGAAGGAGGTTTTCCTTCAAACAGCTGCGGGCAGCAGATACCGTGAGAGTCCGGACATGAATTCATAGATCAAGGCAGACTGGTTTACTCTCCTGTTTTGCCAATCCGGTGCTTAAACAAAGGCAAGTTTATTTATATAGCACTTTTCAACACAAGGCAATTAAAAAAAAAATACAAAAAAATGAAAGACATTAAGAAAATGGCATTTAAAATCAGTCATTAAAAAGAAAAGCTAATAAAACATATAGCTCTACACCCCTGGCCGACATGTCCTTAAAATGAAGTCCGAGTTTGAAATATATCTCAAATAATATGCACTGCCATTTCCCCACATAAACATAACAGCCTGCAATCAAACGGTTGTCTCCTGTGCCCTCCTCTTCCTACTTGGCGCACCGGTAACTTTCTCTGCGCACGAGAGGCTGAGACCTGAGCCGCCGAATCCCTCGGAACATCATAAAAGCCATTTTCAACGGTTTTCTGGTGAAAGATTAACTACTAGGCTACTGGATGAAATAATATGACTGGTATAGGTGCGAACATTAAACACTTTTTGAAAAAAATATTATGATAAAATATTTTTATATATTTATAATTCTGCAAATATTACGATAAACTCACAGCTATTTCGCGGCCCGGCAGTAACACCTCCGCGGCCCGGTACCGGTCCGCGAACCCCTGCTGTAAAGCACCTTGAATTGCATCACTGTATGAATTGTGCTATACAAATAAATTGCCTTGCCGCCGTTTGGACACAACGGATATTTTCATCAGAGTCCGGCACACTTCCTGGGGGCTTGATCAGGACACACTGTTTTTTATTTTATTTTATTTACTTTTATCTTGTTTTATTGTGTTGCACTGTTGAGGTGTGAGTGGAGTAGAAGTACAAAGAAGCAAAACATGGAAGAACTCAAGTAAAGTACCTCAAAATTGTACTTGAGTAAATGTACTTAGTTACTTCCGACCTCTGTAAATATTGTAGATATTGCATATTATCAAATCCTTTTTTCCCGTTTTAAGCTGGTTTACAAGCAGAAGCATCTATCCCAAAGTTATATTTAGTTGTCTACTAGTGTTGTGTTTTTGTTTTGAGATACAAGAGTAGCAGATTATAGTCTAGTAGTTGGGTTATTATAGTTGTGTGATAATCCTATTTTATGTGAAACTATGCAAACAATTTATTCCATAGTGATATTCACACGACTAAATGTCCTCCTTTTTCTATAAAACCACAACATAATACTCCCATATTGTTCACGCAAAGAAAAGTCTTAGCATAGGATCCTATTGTTAACTATTTTCTAAATTTGCATAGTTTCTACAAACTGCAGTAACTCTGAATCATTTCCTGGTAACCTGATGATGGGAGTATGCAATGTCTTTTTCACTCTATCAATTCAGAGGGACGGCTGAAGAACTACATGCATGCTTGTTATTCTTAACACCATGACGAATAACTGTCAATCTGATTCTGTGTGATCAACTTTCTGTGAACTTAAAAGTGTTTTCCTTCAGTGGAATCAAGGGAAAGTGAGAAGGAAGTGTGAGGAACCACAGGAGCTGGTGCAATCATTTAAGATCCAGTCAACTACAGTGAAACCTCACTTTCCGTGGAGGTGAATGCAAATAGTTAGAGGTTTTTATCACGAGAACATCAAAATGTATGTGGAATCATGTTTCACAACTTGAAGCTCAGACTTGGTTGTAAAATGTTTCCCCTTCAAGCGTTTGGCTTTCCAATTCTGACTGTGGCTGTAAAAGATATAGAGTACAATAGAATCATGTAATGTCATTATTAGGGCTGTCAGTCGATTCAAATATTTAATGTGCGATTAATCGCAAATTAATCGCACATTTTTGATCTGTTCTAAATGTACCTTAGAGGAATATTTTTCAAGTTTTTAATACTCTGATCAACATATGAGTGGACAAATATGCTTTATGCTAATGTTTATTATCATTTGAACAATGACAAATATTCTCATGAATATTAAACACAACAACCTCTGTGTGTGTGTGTGTGTGTGTGTGTGTGTGTGTGTGTGTGTGTGTGTGTGTGTGTGTTGTGGTGTGTGGTGTGTGTGTGTGTGTGTGTGAGATGGATCGTTGGAGCTATGTGCAACTCAAGGCATATGCTCGAACGGGAGCTGCCTGGACGCTGCAATCATGTTGCACTATCCGTGCTGAGTGTGCTGACTTCTCGTACAATGTCCCACTGTCTGGCTTCCTGCATAAAGTCAAATGCTCGGCGCAGTTGTGGCGAAATGTCGCTCCTTTGTTTTCATTTAAACAGCTCCATATCCGTTAGCGCAGCTAGCTAGCACCAGATGCTAACAACAACAATGCACGTAAGGTCTCTCTCTCGCTCGCTCGCGCCACACATACACACACCCTCCCGGTCCTCCCAACAGCCAGTCGGTGCCTGCCGGTGAGCGTGGAAGTGTGGTCTGCCACAAGCGGGCGACAGGAGCGGGGCTGTCAGCATCAGCTTGTAGATGGTATTTTAAACTCGATGCGCTCTGAAACTACGGGGCGGCCGAGGACAAAAAATACACATGCGTTAATCGCGTTAAAATAATTAGTGGCGTTAAAAAAAAAATTGCGTTAACGCGTTATTAACACGTTAACTTGACAGCCCTAGTCATTATACATGTACAATGAAAGAAAGAAAAGCTTCTCCCTTTTGCCATCAAAACAAAAACATCACAACATACGGCAACAAAACCATGTGCTGCAAAAACCCCATAATATTCTCTGTTTTCACACAAAAAAATTGATCAGACCCTTCCTTCATCCACCCTACTTGGTTTTTATTTCCGTTTTAAATCAACTGTTGTGTTGTTCTATGTGTTCCTGTGTGTCTTAACTTACATTTTCATGCATTTATTAACTTATAAACATGTTGAAATCTTGAAAAGTAGAGTATAGACTCACCGGTAAAAATAACCAATGGCTCAAAAATCGTCAATCATATGGCAATTGCGATTCTAGAGAAACGCAATTATGTCCAAATCCTTCAGCCTTGGTTTCCACTACAGTTATGGTACCCTACTATTCATGTGTTATTTATTTTAATGTCTATTATCTTTGCTTTTTAATGACTGTTTTGAAATGCCATTTTCTTAATGTCTTTCATTTTTGTAAAGCACTTTGAATTGCCGTGTGTTCAAAGGTGCTATATAAATAAACTTGCCTTACCCTCACGTTCTTAGTCTCTAAAACAGGGGTGTCCAAACTAATTTAAAAAGTCTAATGAAATATGGCCCACACATGAAACGTGGGCTTGTCTTATATTGCACTTCTGAAATATACATGTGAAGAAAAAGCCAATTATCTTAAAGGACACCTATCATGCAAAATGCACTTTTTGATGTCTTTTCTACATCAACATGTGTCCCCGGTGTGTCGGGGAACTCAAGCAGCGTCAGAAAATAAAACCCCCTCTCTTTTCCTCCGTACCCAAATCTCTAAAAACGGGGAACAACGGAGCTGATCCAGATTTGCGTCCGATATGACGTAATATCTGAAATGTGGACCCACGGGCCAATCAGAAACGTTGCTATCAGAAACAATGCCCGACTGTTTTGGACGTAATATGGTCGGTGTTTACATTAGCATCGCTAACACTCAGAGCTAACCTGTACTGGAGAGCATGTGTGTGAAGAAGCAGGAAGTAAAAAGGAACTCACCTTGTGGTATAACCGGCAAGAGAGAAAGCCTTTGAGCTCCAAACTGTTTCAGAGAGAATCCTTGATGATCCATGATATGGCGTTTCATCACGGCAGCATTTAGTTTAGACGGTAGCTGCCGGGTCCCGCATGAGCTCAGACCCCTCCTCTTTAAAGCTTTATACCCAAATCAGCATTTTTGAAACAGGAAGTGAAACAGAGGGATATGAGGCATGGCTAGAATGATCTGTTTGGTATTTTGAGCAAAACACTTCATAGACATGTTTTGTTATATATCTGAGACCTATGCTATCGCCTAAAAATAGCATGATAGGTGACCTTTAAATAAATACATAACAAGCATGAAATACACCCGTCATATTTCCTCTTATTATCAGCAATCTGAGGCTTTTGTTTTAAGGAATGAGCTGCTAACAAAATAAATGAAACCTTATGGAGAGCTGTTGTGTTTCCTAAAGCATTTAAGTATCAAGAATAATTTACCAACATTTTGATTGATTTAGCGAACTTATAACTCGCTTTATGAGGCGATATGCCTCTAGTGAGCGGCCCAGCCCGTCGTATATTTTGGACTCTATCCAAGACTCAAAACAAAGACATTTGACTGGAACAATAGCTACATGTATCTTCAAGAATATAATAAAGATATGTCCCTAGCCTTTAATTTAATTTTAGTTTTGCCTTGCTGGCCTTTTGTTACATGATTGTAATGTTGTTGTAACCAGCATGTTATTGCCATGTGACAATAAAGATTTGAATTACAATAAACAAACTATCTCTTGCACTGTTGAAAAAAGGTTGATCTATTTTTCCATCCGCTGTATAGAACAGGTATTAAAGGTCTCCTATTATACTATTCTTAGTGTTGAGGAAATATTTTCCAAGGTCCATAACTTTGCCCCAGTGTATCAGTTCATGCTGTCCTGACTGAGCACAGGCACCTGTAACCGTGGCTGCTGTGCTCTCAGTGTTGTGTCTCCCTGTTCCTGCCTGGTGGCGTCAGCTGATAGAGGTGTTATCATTCTATCTTGTTATGCAGCATGTTGATTATTCTCTCTGAACTAGCTAAATACACGGGTCTGGGGTAGAGTTCTTCAGAATTGACGTGGCAACTCTCCCGTGCAGTCAGAACCTCTGGCTCTTGGACTTGTGATGTGAATTCTCCGGCCGAAGCTCCAAATAAACCATCAGTGTTTGACATCAAAGCTCCTGCTCTTCCCGTGTCGGTGACTCCCACTGCGTTGCTGCTACACAGAAGTTTCCTCTACACTTAGGCATATATTATAGGTCTCAGATATATACAAATATAAAAAGAAACATGTCTATGATGTGTTTTGCTCAAAATACCAAACATATCGTGCGTTTTAGACATCCGTCATATACCTCTGATCAGCTCTGTTGGAGAAACGCTGATTCTAAAAGACATTAAAAAGACTTTTTACACTACTTTTTATTTTGTATTTTATGACGTATGTTGGATTGTTGCATACGATTTTCATTGCCATTTCTACCCTGTAGCCTTGTGCATATGACAATAAAACCTTTCAACTTTGAATGATAGGACAGATAACTCACATCCTTGCTTGACCTCCTTCCAGCGAAACTGGTGTCTGCGCACCACGGAGAACACCGAGTCGTATCCCTGCTCCGTAATCATCTCCAGCGCCTCCTTCAGGTGGAACGGGTGGAGGCAGGGGGACGTCGCCTGGAGGTGGCAGATCACATCCACCTCTGAGGAAACACAGAGTCAAACAGCTGCTGGACACCAAGAGTACACACATATCCTTTACTCAAGTAGAAGTACAGATACTCGTGTTTAAAAATACTCTGGTTAAAGTAGAAGTACTGACTAAACTTCTTTACTCAAGTCAAAGTAAAGAGGCTTTGAAATGTACTTCAGTAAAAAGTACCCATAACTATCAGCTGTTTTAAGGAGTACCTGACCTCCCTTTATATTAATAGAACAATAATGTCATTGTTAGCTAATGAATGTTTCCATGCTGAACAACGGCAACATGACAACGTTTCCATTGGTCCCTCTTCTTTAGAGAAGACCAGGAAATGATGGATACACGGATCGTGTTCAAATCAATAGGCACGCAATGACTCTAAAGAATAATGATCACGCACCAAACACACATTCAGACTAAAGGAACCAGCTGTTTGGAGAATGAGAGAAGTAGAAAGTACAGGTATTTGAGTTCAACATGTAAGAAGTAGAAAGTACAGGTATTTGAGTTCAACATGTAAGAAGTAGAAAGTACAGGTATTTGAGTTCAACATGTGAGAAGTAGAAAGTACAGGTATTTGAGTTCAACATGTAAGAAGTAGAAAGTACAGGTATTTGAGTTCAACATGTGAGAAGTAGAAAGTACAGGTATTTGTGTTCAACATGTAAGAAGTAGAAAGTACAGGTATTTGAGTTCAACATGTAAGAAGTAGAAAGTACAGGTATTTGTGTTCAACATGTAAGAAGTAGAAAGTACAGGTATTTGAGTTCAACATGTAAGAAGTAGAAAGTACAGGTGTTTGAGTTCAACATGTAAGAAGTAGAAAGTACAAGTATTTGTGTTCAACATGTAAGAAGTAGAAAGTACAGGTATTTGTGTTCAACATGTAAGAAATAGAAAGTACAGGTATTTGTGTTCAACATGTAAGAAGTAGAAAGTACAGGTATTTGGGTTCAACATGTAAGAAGTAGAAAGTACAGGTATTTGAGTTCAACATGTAAGAAGTAGAAAGTACAGGTATTTGAGTTCAACATGTAAGAAGTAGAAAGTACAGGTGTTTGAGTTCAACATGTAAGAAGTAGAAAGTACAAGTATTTGTGTTCAACATGTAAGAAGTAGAAAGTACAGGTATTTGTGTTCAACATGTAAGAAATAGAAAGTACAGGTATTTGTGTTCAACATGTAAGAAGTAGAAAGTACAGGTATTTGGGTTCAACATGTAAGAAGTAGAAAGTACAGGTATTTGGGTTCAACATGTGAGAAGTAGAAAGTACAGGTATTTGTGTTCAACATGTAAGAAGTAGAAAGTACAGGTATTGTGTTCAACATGTAAGAAGTAGAAAGTACAGGTATTTGAGTTCAACATGTAAGAAGTAGAAAGTACAGGTATTTGGGTTCAACATGTAAGAAGTAGAAAGTACAGGTATTTGTGTTCAACATGTAAGAAGTAGAAAGTACAGGTATTTGTGTTCAACATGTAAGAAGTAGAAAGTACAGGTATTTGGGTTCAACATGTAAGAAGTAGAAAGTACAGGTATTTGAGTTCAACATGTGAGAAGTAGAAAGTACAGGTGTTTGTGTTCAACATGTAAGAAGTAGAAAGTACAGGTATTTGGGTTCAACATGTAAGAAGTAGAAAGTACAGGTGTTTGTGTTCAACATGTTAGAAGTAGAAAGTACAGGTATTTGGGTTCAACATGTGAGAAGTAGAAAGTACAGGTATTTGGGTTCAACATGTAAGAAGTAGAAAGTACAGGTATTTGGGTTCAACATGTTAGAAGTAGAAAGTACAGGTATTTGGGTTCAACATGTGAGAAGTAGAAAGTACAGGTATTTGAGTTCAACATGTGAGAAGTAGAAAGTACAGGTATTTGGGTTCAACATGTAAGAAGTAGAAAGTACAGGTATTTGGGTTCAACATGTAAGAAGTAGAAAGTACAGGTATTTGAGTTCAACATGTGAGAAGTAGAAAGTACAGGTATTTGAGTTCAACATGTAAGAAGTAGAAAGTACAGGTATTTGAGTTCAACATGTAAGAAGCAGAAAGTACAGGTATTTGAGTTCAACATGTAAGAAGTAGAAAGTACAGGTATTTGTGTTCAACATGTACGAAGTAGAAAGTACAGGTATTTGAGTTCAACATGTGAGAAGTAGAAAGTACAGGTATTTGAGTTCAACATGTAAGAAGTAGAAAGTACAGGTATTTGTGTTCAACATGTAAGAAGCAGAAAGTACAGGTATTTGAGTTCAACATGTGAGAAGTAGAAAGTACAGGTATTTGAGTTCAACATGTAAGAAGTAGAAAGTACAGGTATTTGTGTTCAACATGTAAGAAGTAGAAAGTACAGGTATTTGGGTTCAACATGTAAGAAGTAGAAAGTACAGGTATTTGAGTTCAACATGTGAGAAGTAGAAAGTACAGGTGTTTGTGTTCAACATGTGAGAAGTAGAAAGTACAGGTATTTGGGTTCAACATGTAAGAAGTAGAAAGTACAGGTATTTGGGTTCAACATGTAAGAAGTAGAAAGTACAGGTATTTGAGTTCAACATGTAAGAAGTAGAAAGTACAGGTATTTGAGTTCAACATGTAAGAAGTAGAAAGTACAGGTATTTGTGTTCAACATGTAAGAAGCAGAAAGTACAGGTATTTGAGTTCAACATGTGAGAAGTAGAAAGTACAGGTATTTGTGTTCAACATGTAAGAAGTAGAAAGTACAGGTATTTGAGTTCAACATGTAAGAAGTAGAAAGTACAGGTATTTGAGTTCAACATGTGAGAAGTAGAAAGTACAGGTGTTTGTGTTCAACATGTAAGAAGTAGAAAGTACAGGTATTTGAGTTCAACATGTAAGAAGTAGAAAGTACAGGTATTTGTGTTCAACATGTAAGAAGTAGAAAGTACAGGTATTTGGGTTCAACATGTAAGAAGTAGAAAGTACAGGTATTTGAGTTCAACATGTAAGAAGTAGAAAGTACAGGTGTTTGTGTTCAACATGTAAGAAGTAGAAAGTACAGGTATTTGGGTTCAACATGTAAGAAGTAGAAAGTACAGGTATTTGAGTTCAACATGTAAGAAGTAGAAAGTACAGGTATTGAGTTCAACATGTAAGAAGTAGAAAGTACAGGTTATTTGTGTTCAACATGTAAGAAGCAGAAGTACAGGTATTTGAGTTCAACATGTGAGAAGTAGAAAGTACAGGTATTTGTGTTCAACATGTAAGAAGTAGAAAGTACAGGTATTTGAGTTCAACATGTAAGAAGTAGAAAGTACAGGTATTTGTGTTCAACATGTAAGAAGTAGAAAGTACAGGTATTTGAGTTCAACATGTGAGAAGTAGAAAGTACAGGTATTTGAGTTCAACATGTAAGAAGTAGAAAGTACAGGTATTTGTGTTCAACATGTAAGAAGTAGAAAGTACAGGTATTTGGGTTTCACATGTAAGAAGTAGAAAGTACAGGTATTTGAGTTCAAACATGTGAGACGTAGAAAGTACAGGTGTTTGTGTTCAACATGTAAGAAGCAGAAAGTACAGGTATTTGAGTTCAACATGTAAGAAGAAGAAAGTACAGGTATTGAGTTCAACATGTAAGAAGTAGAAAGTACAGGTATTTGAGTTCAACATGTAAGAAGTAGAAAGTACAGGTATTTGGGTTCAACATGTAAGAAGTAGAAAGTACAGGTATTTGGGTTCAAACATGTAAGAAGTAGAAAGTACAGGTATTTGGGTTCAACATGTAAGAAGTAGAAAGTACAGGTATTTGGGTTCAACATGTAAGAAGTAGAAAGTACAGGTATTTGAGTTCAACATGTGAGAAGTAGAAAGTACAGGTATTTGGGTTCAACATGAAAGAAGTAGAAAGTACAGGTATTTGAGTTCAACATGTAAGAAGTAGAAAGTACAGGTATTTGTGTTCAACATGTAAGAAGCAGAAAGTACAGGTATTTGAGTTCAACATGTGAGAAGTAGAAAGTACAGGTATTTGAGTTCAACATGTGAGAAGTAGAAAGTACAGGTGTTTGTGTTCAACATGTAAGAAGTAGAAAGTACAGGTATTTGAGTTCAACATGTAAGAAGTAGAAAGTACAGGTATTTGTGTTCAACATGTAAGAAGTAGAAAGTACAGGTATTTGGGTTCAACATGTAAGAAGTAGAAAGTACAGGTATTTGAGTTCAACATGTAAGAAGTAGAAAGTACAGGTGTTTGTGTTCAACATGTAAGAAGTAGAAAGTACAGGTATTTGGGTTCAACATGTAAGAAGTAGAAAGTACAGGTATTTGAGTTCAACATGTAAGAAGTAGAAAGTACAGGTATTTGAGTTCAACATGTAAGAAGTAGAAAGTACAGGTATTTGTGTTCAACATGTAAGAAGCAGAAAGTACAGGTATTTGAGTTCAACATGTGAGAAGTAGAAAGTACAGGTATTTGTGTTCAACATGTAAGAAGTAGAAAGTACAGGTATTTGAGTTCAACATGTAAGAAGTAGAAAGTACAGGTATTTGTGTTCAACATGTAAGAAGTAGAAAGTACAGGTATTTGAGTTCAACATGTGAGAAGTAGAAAGTACAGGTATTTGAGTTCAACATGTAAGAAGTAGAAAGTACAGGTATTTGTGTTCAACATGTAAGAAGTAGAAAGTACAGGTATTTGTGTTCAACATGTAAGAAGTAGAAAGTACAGGTATTTGGGTTCAACATGTAAGAAGTAGAAAGTACAGGTATTTGAGTTCAACATGTGAGAAGTAGAAAGTACAGGTGTTTGTGTTCAACATGTAAGAAGTAGAAAGTACAGGTATTTGAGTTCAACATGTAAGAAGTAGAAAGTACAGGTATTTGAGTTCAACATGTAAGAAGTAGAAAGTACAGGTATTTGAGTTCAACCATGTAAGAAGTAGAAAGTACAGGTATTTGGGTTCAACATGTAAGAAGTAGAAAGTACAGGTATTTGGGTTCAACATGTAAGAAGTAGAAAGTACAGGTATTTGAGTTCAACATGTAAGAAGTAGAAAGTACAGGTATTTGAGTTCAACATGAAAGAAGTAGAAAGTACAGGTATTTGTGTTCAAAGTGTAAGAAGTCAAGGTAAAAAGTTGTCAGAAAAATAAGTAGTGGAGTAAAGTACTGATACCAGAAACATGTACTTAAGTACAGTAGCGAAGTATTTGTACTCCACTGCTTCCTACCTCTGCATTTCACTGTTAATGATCTGCCATCTCTACTTCCTCTTCAGTAAAGGAACACATAATTATTTCGGGGCTTTCCCCCTGTTTGTAAGGTAAGCTGACAGATCAGATTTACTGTCATTGTAGAGGCAACACAATGCAGTTATTTACAGAAGTTATATATACAATACCTACAACAAATGCAATTAGTATGCAGAGGTGGGAGAAGTAGTTAGATCTTGTACTTGAGTAAAAGTAGAAGTACCAGAGTGTAGCAATACTCTCTTAAAAGTAAAAGTCCTGCATTAAAAATGTTACTCAAATGAGTCCTTTCATTTGGAGAATTGGAACGGCACTTATCATGGCTGCCACTGAGGGACTTCCGGGTCATTTCACTCCGTTAGGAAGGTTCCTAAGCTAAATGGACTATTGGAATGCAACCCGTGTCTCTGATCAAACACACACACACATCCTGGTTGATGTTGACGTACCCGGAGTGAGTCTGGAGAACTCCTGGATGGTATCCAGGGATGAAGAAGAGTCTTTGGAAACCTCCGGACTCCTGCGGTGGACCTGCGCTCCCCAAGCTTTCGCCACCTTTTCAATCTCATCGTGGTCGGTGGACACCCAAACACTAAGAGAGATAAAAGTGTGTTATTATTGATATTAGGGTTCGATGTAGGGCTGCGAAATTTGGAAAAAATGACTAATTGGGATTATTCTGATTGAGATTGTAACTGCGAGATTGGAGGGATTTTTGGCTGCGATTCCAATACGCATTTAATATCTTGCAGCCCTAGTTATACCGTGTTTGCAATCATCTCTTCACATATACTTTCATTGCTTTACTCGTACAATACAACTTTATTTATAGCACTTTATAACCCCGAGACTAAAGTGCTGTACAGAGAAATTAATAAATAACCTCACAAACCATCAAGTAAATAAAAGGTAGGCAAAAGCTACAACAATAAATCAACAGGTAAGGCTGATACTTGCACAGTTTAAAGGGGTTGTGGCAGGGTTTTGACATTAGGGGGTTTAGGGTCTTAAGATAAGATAAAAAGTACTTTATTGATCCCAATTTGGGTATTGTACATAAGAGAAATTAAAAGACTAGAGGCAAGAGCTAAAAGGTAAAATAATCAACAATAAATGAACAGATAATGCGGATACTTGCACACTTTAAAGGGGGTTTGGCTGCTCTACTATTTTAAATTTGTGGAGCTAATTCTCAAAAATAATTGCATGTACCTCTGAAACATCCCAGAGTCCACAGCAGCCCGGAGGACCCATCCGAGCAGAGGAACTCCGGCCAGCATCTTGATGTTTTTCAGGGGTATCCCTTTACTTCCTCCGCGGGCCAGGATCAGCGCGGCGATGTGTCTCTTTCCATCCGCCTTGGAGAGCTTCTGAGCGGGCAGCAGTTCGTCCGTCTGCCCGGTACCCTCTGGAGGATCGACTGTCTTCCTGGTGTCCATAATAACTCTGGATGCAAGGTGTGGTAGACAATGCGGGTTACTGTCCACCTAAGGAAGGCAGAATGACTCCGAAATGTCGGTTTAAGTAGAAAGGAGTATACTCGTGAAACACCCCCTGCTTTCTTCTGGTGCTGTTTTTCATGCTGTTCATTCAGCCTTGATGCTCTTCACTGCTCCCTGCTGCTGCTGTGGAGAAATGTTTTTTTCTCCATAAGATTCAAAGGTTTTATTGTCATATGCACAAAGCTAAATACCATACCTTTACCATCATTACAAAACACTCTTCTATACAACAATTGTGCAATATTATTATTATTATTATTATTAATAATGTTCGATAAATAACGTGCAATTACGTATCTGCCACTACGTCTTTTTTGCTATACCTTATACCAAATACTGTTAATGTGTACATTAATGTGACCATCTATGTTAAATAAATAAAATCCTATCTTATCTACAATGTAGAAATGGCAATGACATGTTTCTTTATTGCGGTGATAACGATTTATATAAATTAGTATATTGCAAGATCACAACAGGAATGTTTATCGGGGCACTTAACTTATTTTGTTACTTCCTTATCAATGCATTTATGGGCTGCTTTTAGTGAGATTAACCCAAGAAGAAGTATTAATATCCCTTACTTAGGTAAAAGTATTAATACCACAGTGAAGAAACACTATGAAATCCTGCAAGTAAAATATAACTTATTTTGTTCATCATTTACTCCGTCTAACTGGTAAAGGTATCTTAATTTGTAAGAGAGGCTTCTCAATACTCAAATTTCCCCTCCTCGACTCCCCTCCTCGACTCCCCTCCTCGGTTCCCCTCCTCGAGACTTACGGCCCGTCTACACTACAGGCGTCAAAACATGCTTTCAACGCTTCGCCCATTCATTTGAATGGGGTGACGTAGGATATTTTCAAACTTCGCCGAACTGCATTGTGGGTAGCATGGCAAGGCGTTGCAAGCATCGCGAGCGTCTATCGGCGTCAAAAGTTGAACAATGTTCAACTTTTGAGGCTCGATGCTTGCTCGAAGCTGGCGTCAGCCAATGAAATCCCGTGTATGCAAATCTGCCAGTACAAGCGCTAGCCAATCAAACCGCGTGTATGCTGGGAGAGACTACGCAGGTCATTTCCTCATATTCAATAAATGGAGGGAAAATTCATTATAGCGGTAGTGAATCACCCGGTGCTGTATGATCAGTCTCTGTTTATCTACCGGGATACAAACCAGAGGAGCGAGGCATGGAGGGAGGTGGCAGAGACAGTGGGTGAAACTGGTAGGTTTTCGCCTGTTTGGGGATTTTATATCCAGTTTACTTCGTTTTAACATTGCTATTGCTTTGTATGTCGGGGGCGGGAGATTCATGTGATTGGTTGTTGGTCGCGTTGCTCGCAAAAAATCGCCAAGCCTCAGACACGCCCAGCTTCGAGCTTTTTCGACGCCTGTAGTGTAGACGGGCCGTTAGGCTGCTTCTCAGGTCGATTAAATGAAATCCTTGCTTCCCTCACTTGCGTCGTTTCCCTGCGTTTAGTCCCTCCCACCAGGGAAGCATGGAGGGACGCAAGGAAACCACGAGAAGCAGGGAAATGAGTTTTAAGAGCAATGGGACGTCCTTTCCTCCGGAGCGTCACGTGAAGCGACGTCCGTTTGTGATGACGCTGCACAGCTGATGTCTGACAGCAGCTCTGTCCCCGTTATTTCCACCCCCCGCCTCTGTTAGTACACATTGACTGACACAAACATTTGTATCATCTGTTGTAGACCCCAATAAATAAAATAAAATAAGAACTCATTCTCAAGAAAGATAAACGCCATTCTTAAAATGTATAAACGAACATTAGTTTTATTAATATTGATTAGAGTGCACAATAGAAATAAAATAATTGAGAGAAGAAAAAGAGATATGTTATCTATCAAAACCCAGTTAGATTAACATTCATTGGATTGCACACTTTGTTTGTTTGTTTGGATATGTAGCACATTAACATTTTAATAGCACTTAATGACTGACTGAATGGAAATGACAATACATGAAAATGTAAAACGAAAAAAGCGATCATGAAAATGTTTCCAAAAAATGAATTAAATGATTTTTGACCACTTTGTTGTTCAGATATATCACATATTTGTAACTAAATGATACATGAATTGAAACAAAACACGGTATAAACTGAGGAGTGACTCCCGTGAGGTTCATGTATTTTCTTCACTCTGCTCTCATGTCAAGAAGCATCAGATCAGTGCCTCGTCCAATCAGTGAGTGATATACAGTAAGGGGGCGGGGTGAGTATCTGAGGATTTCATCGGAGGATGGTCTGGTGGTTCCTCGGTTATCGCTCCTCCATGATCGCTCCTCGCTCCTCGATCCTCGGTCCTCCGGCAGAAATAAGAGCCATGGGAAGATGACTCAAGATGGCGCAGGCAAATCAACTTCCGGTGAGACCGAGGACCGAGGAGCGAGGAAATGAAAATAGTCGACCTGAGAAGCAGCCTTAGACCCGCCCACAGGAGATGCGAGCGGAGGACCGAGGAGGGGAACCGAGGAGAGAGGAGGGGAAGCAGCAGACGTTTAAAGAAATGAGAACTCCTCTCCTCTGAGCGGTCATTTTAAAGAGACGTCCGTTCATTATGTGGCAACAGCTGCATCAGCTGTCGAGTGTTTTGTCATAGCGCTGTATCTCTGTTAGATCAGCTGAACATTGTTCCCCCACATTGAATTAATTGAGAGTGCGGTATACCGTATAATGAGACAATAACAGGCACAGATGCGGACACACACACACAAATATATGTATATAAATATATACAATTTAAAGTATGAGAGCACTCTCATAATAACGTAACACAATCAGAGACTGGATATCCCCCCCCCCCCCCCCCATTGCGTCACGCCTCCACCGTTCCCGGAAATGCATCCGCGGAGGAGCCGTGGAGGAACCATCAGTGTATCCTCGGTTATAGCTCCTCCAGAGAGCCTCCTCGACGCTCGATGCTCGGTCCTCGGTGTGCATTTAGAGAAATGAGACGTCCTTCAAAATCCGCATCTGTAGCCTGTTATTGTCTCATTATACCGCACTCTCAATGAATTCAAAGTAAATATGTGGGGGAACAATGTTCAGCTGATCTAACAGAGATACAGGCTATGACAAAACACTCGACAGCTGATGCAGCTGTTGCCACGTAATAATGAATGGACGTCTCTTTAAAATGACCGCTCAGAGGAGAGGAGTTCTCATTTCTTTAAACGTCTGCTGCTTCCCCTCCTCTCTCCTCGGTTCCCCTCCTCGGTCCTCCGCTCGCATCTCCTGTGGGCGGGACTAAGTCTCGAGGAGGGGAGTCGAGGAGGGGAAATTTAAGAATTGAGAAGCCTCTTTTGTCTCTCTCTGCTGCGCAGGTGCACCTGATCCGCCCCTGGCTCCGCCTTCCCCAGGTGTCCTGATGACATTCAGCTGGGGACTTAAAAAGCAGAAGCTGGAGGAGAAGAGCTCTCCCCCAACCTTAACGCCGGAGGAGGTTGTCCGTGGTCTTCCTCCTTCTTCTGCTTCAGGATCTGTAGATTCCTAGTGTTTTGTGTCTTATGTACTCTGGAGGAACAGGTATTCTAGGTTTTCGCGGCTTTGTTTTCTCCCGTAGGGATTTGTTAGCTTTCTGGGTAGCGGAGGGAAGCTCTGGGTCCTACGGCCCGTGGTGTGGCTGGCCCAGGCCCCTTTGTCTTTGTGTTTGTTTCCTGTCCTCCAGCACATTGTTCATTTGCCGGTTGGCCATGTAGTACGGATGTATCACAATAAATGAACACCGTTAAATGTTACGTGTTTTCTGTGTTTTCTATGTTGCGGTTCTCCCCAACGAGTCTCTACCAGTAAGTAGAGGGCGGGGCGTAACTTATGGGGACTCGTCCAAAGGCTGTCTCGGGCAGGTGCCGGTGTTCTTTCTAGAACGGCCCTTGACAGCATATATATTTTTGCTGTGTGTGTGCAAGGTAGGGTGGCTAGAGTGATAGCCTAGCTGGTTTCAGTTTTGTTTGCTTTTTTTTTTTTGTTGAGTGAATTTAGGTTGGATTTTTGCGCTATGGAGTTTGAGCTAGAGGAGTTTGCTAGTGATCCGACTCGGGAGAAGTTGGACGCCTGTAGTAAAGCCCAGCTGGAGCTAATTGCAGGTAGATTTAACGTTAAAATTAGCAAACTGCACAAGAAGCAGGTCATCAAGGAATAGCTGTTGACATCATCATTCATTTATTGATTTCTATGTGGTCATAATTATATCAACATGCAAAGTAACTACTCAAGTCATGTGTCTCAAAAGTATATTACTTAAAAATAAATGTACTTTCCAAAACTGGTTAGATTTGTGCAGAGATAGAAGAAGTAATGAGGCCTTTATTTCAGTAAATAACCACATTTTAAAGAACAAATATTAATTGATTATGTGCTTTCCTGAGTCCTTCATCCTGAAATAAACCATGTGTCCCCTCTTCTTCATGTCTCTTCTACATCAACATGTGTCCCCTCTTCTTCATGTCTCTTCTACATCAACATGTGTCCCCTCTTCTTCATGTCTCTTCTACATCACCATGTGTCCCCTCTTCTCCATGTCTCTTCTACATCAACATGTGTCCCCTCTTCTTCATGTCTCTTCTACATCAACATGTGTCCCCTCTCTCCTCATGTCCTCTTCTAGCATCACAACATGTGTCCCTCTTCTTCATGTCTCTTCTACATCAACATGTGTCCCCTCTTCTTCATGTCTCTTCTACATCAACATGTGTCCCCTCTTCTTCATGTCTCTTCTACATCAACATGTGTCCCCCTCTTCTTCATGTCTCTTCTACATCAACATGTGCCCCCTCTTCTTCATGTCTCTTCTACATCAACATGTGTCCCCTCTTCTTCATGTCTCTTTCTACATCAAAATGTGTCCCCCTCTTCTTCATGTCTCTTTTACTCAAAATGTGTCCTCTTCTCGTCTCTTCTACATCAAAATGTGTCCCTTCTTCTCCATGTCTCTTCTACATCAATATGTGTCCCCTCTTCTCATGTCTCTTCTACATCAACATGTGTCCCCTCTTCTTCATGTCTCTTCTACATCAAACATGTGTCCCCTCTTCTTCATGTCTCTTCTACATCAACATGTGTCCCCTCTTCATGTTTCTTCTACATCAACATGTGTCCCCTCTTCTTCATGTCTCTTCTACATCAACATGTGTCCCCTCTTCTTCATGTCTCTTCTACATCAACATGCGTCCCCTCTTCTTCATGTCTATTCTACATCAACATGTGTCCCCTCTTCTCCATGTCTCTTCTACATCAACATGTGTCCCCTCTTGTCCATGTCTCTTCTACATCAACATGTGTCCCCTCTTCTTCATGTCTCTTCTACATCAACATGTGTCCCCTCTTCTTCATGTCTCTTCTACATCAACATGTGTCCCTTCTTCTCCATGTATCTTCTACATCAACATGTGTCCCCTCTTCTTCATGTCTCTTCTACATCAACATGTGTCCCCTCTTCATGTTTCTTCTACATTCAACATGTGTCCCTCTTCTTCAGTCTCTTATACATCAACATGTGTCCCCTCTTCTTCATGTCTCTTCTACATCCACATGTGTCCCCTCTTCATGTTTCTTCTACATCAACATGTGTCCCCTCTTCTCCATGTCTCTTCTACATCAACATGTGTCCCCTCTTCTCCATGTCTCTTCTACATCAACATGTGTCCCCTCTTCTCCATGTCTCTTCTACATCAACATGTGTCCCCTCTTCTTCAGGTCTCTTCTACATCAACATGTGTCCCCTCTTCTTCATGTCTCTTCTACATCAACATGTGTCCCTTCTTCTCCATGTATCTTCTATATCAACATGTGTCCCCTCTTCTTCATGTCTCTTCTACATCAACATGTGTCCCCTCTTCATGTTTCTTCTACATCAACATGTGTCCCCTCTTCTTCATGTCTCTTCTACATCAACATGTGTCCCCTCTTCTTCGTGTCTCTTCTACATCAACATGTGTCCCCTCTTCTTCATGTCTCTTCTCATCAACATGTGCCCTCCCCTCTTCTCATGTCTCTTCTACATCACATGTGTCCCCTCTTCTTCATGTCTCTTCTACATCAACATGCGTCCCCTCTTCTTCATGTCTCTTCTACATCAACATGTGTCCCCTCTTCTTCAAGTCTATTCTACATCAACATGTGTCCCCTCTTCTCCATGTCTCTTCTACATCAACATGTGTCCCCTCTTCTTCATGTCTCTTCTACATCAACATGTGTCCCCTCTTCTTCATGTCTCTTCTACATCAACATGTGTCCCCTCTTCTTCATGTCTCTTCTACATCAACATGTGCCCCCTCTTCTCATGTCTCTTCTACATCACATGTGTCCCCTCTTCTTCATGTCTCTTCTACATCAACATGTGTCCCCTCTTCCATGTCTCTTCTACATCAACATGTGTCCCCTCTTCTCATGTCTCTTCTACATCAACATGTGTCCCTCTTCTTCATGTCTCTTCTACATCAACATGTGTCCCCTCTTCTTCATGTCTCTTCTACATCACATGTGTCCCCTCTTCTTCTTCTATTCTCTTCTACATCAACATGTGTCCCCTCTTCTTCATGTCTCTTCTACATCAACATGTGTCCCCTCTTCTTCATGTCTCTCTTCATGTCTCTTCTACATCAACATGTGTCCCCTCTTCTTCATGTCTCTTCTACATCAACATGTGTCCCCTCTTCTTCATGTCTCTTCTACATCAACATGTGTCCCCTCTTCTTCATGTCTCTTCTACATTAACATGTGTCCCTCTTCTTCATGTCTCTTCTACATCAACATGCGTCCCCTCTTCTTCATGTCCCTTCTACATCAATGTGTCCCCTCTTCTTCATGTCTCTTCTACATCAACATGTGTCCCCTCTTCTTCATGTCTCTTCTACATCAACATGTGCCCCCTCTTCTCCATGTCTCTTCTACATCACCATGTGTCCCCTCTTCTTCATGTCTCTTCTACATCAACATGTGCCCCTCTTCTTCATGTCTCTTCTACATCAACATGTGTCCCCTCTTCTTCATGTCTCTTCTATACATCACATGTGTCCCCTCTTCTTCATGTCTCTTCTACATCAAATGTGTCCCCTTTCTTATGTCTCTTCTACATCAAAATGTGTCCCCTCTTCTTCATGTCTCTTCTACATCAAAATGTGTCCCCTCTTCTTCATGTCTATTCTACATCAACATGGTCCCCTTCTTCTCCATGTCTCTTCTACATCAACATGTGTCCCCTCTTCTTCATGTCTCTTCTACATCAACATGTGTCCCCTCTTCATGTTTCTTCTTACATCAACATGTGTCCCCTCTTCTTCATGTCTCTTCTACAATCAACATGTGTCCCCTCTTCTTCATGTCTCTTCTACATCAACATGTGCCCCCTCTTCTCCATGTCTCTTCTACATCAACATGTGTCCCCTCTTCTTCATGTCTCTTCTACATCAACATGCGTCCCCTCTTCTTCATGTCTATTCTACATCAACATGTGTCCCCTCTTCTCTATGTCTCTTCTACATCAACATTTGTCCCCTCTTCTCCATGTCTCTTCTACATCAACATGTGTCCCTCTTCTTCATGTCTCTTCTACATCAACATGTGTCCCCTCTTCTTCATGTCTCTTCTACATCAACATGTGTCCCCTCTTCTTCATGTCTCTTCTACATCAACATGTGTCCCTTCTTCTCCATGTATCTTCTACATCAACATGTGTCCCCTCTTCTTCATGTCTCTTCTACATCAACATGTGTCCCCTCTTCATGTTTCTTCTACATCAACATGTGTCCCCTCTTCATGTTTCTTCTACATCAACATGTGTCCCCTCTTCTTCATGTCTCTTCTACATCAACATGTGTCCCCTCTTCTTCATGTCTCTTCTACATCAACATGTGTCCCTCTCTTCTTCATGTCTCTTCTACATC